>NC_047558.1:0-41026 GCF_012275295.1 Melopsittacus undulatus
AAAAAACTATGGCTGGAAAAAGGATTCAGAGCCCAAAAATGGCTTAAAAAGAGGCCAAATTGGGCTTGACAGGGTTAGAGTGGGAGCAAAAATGGGTTAGAAACAGACAGAAAATGGCGTGAAAACGGTTAGAGAAATGCAAAAAAGGTTAGAAATGGCCAAAGATGGATGAAAGCTGGTTAATAATGTCCAAACCTCGCTTAATAAGGAAAACTATGGCTGGAAAAAGGATTCAAGAGGCCAAAATGGCTTAGAAAGAGGCAAAGTTGGCTTTAACAGGGTTAGAGAGGAGCAAAAATGGGTTGGAAACAGACAAAGATGGCTTGAAAACGGTTAGAGAAATGCAAAAAGGGTTAGAAATGGCCAAAGATGGCTGAAAGCTGGTTAGTAACGCCCAAAACTGGCTTAATAAAAAAACCTATAGTTTGAAAAAGGGTTCAAGTGCAAAAAATGGCTTAAAATAGGCCAAATTGGCCTTGACAGGGTTAGAGAGGAGCAAAAATGGGTTAGAAACAGACAAAGATGGCTTGAAAACGGTTAGAGAAATGCAAAAAGGGTTAGAAATGGCCAAAGATGGCTGAAAGCTGGTTAGTAATGTCCAAACCTCGCTTAATAAGGAAAACTATGGCTGGAAAAAGGATTCAAGAGGCCAAAATGGCTTAGAAAGAGGCCAAATTGGCCTTGACAGGGTTAGAGTGGAGCAAAAATGGGTTAGAAACGAGAAAAAATGGCTTGAAACGGTTAGAGAAATGCAAAAAGGGTTAGAAATGGCCAAAGATGGCTGAAAGCTGGTTAGTAATGTCCAAAACTGGCTTAAGAAAAAAACTATGGCTGGAAAAAGGGATTCAAGATGCCAAAAATGGCTTAGAAAGAGGCCAAATTGGCCTTGACAGGGTTAGAGTGGAGCAAAAATGGGTTAGAAACAGACAGAAATGGCGTGAAAACGGTTAGAGAAATGCAAAAAGGTTAGAAATGGCCAAAGATGGATGAAAGCTGGTTAGTAATGTCCAAAACTGGCTTAATAAAAAAAACTATGGCTTGAAAAGGGGTTCAAGTGCAAAAAAATGGCTTAGAAAGAGGCCAAATTTGCCTTGACAGTGTTCGAGAGGAGCAAAAATGGGTTAGAAACAGACAGAAATGGCGTGAAAACGGTTAGAGAAATGCAAAAAGGGTTAGAAATGGCCAAAGATGGATGAAAGCTGGTTAGTAATGTCCAAACCTCGCTTAATAAGGAAAACTATGGCTGGAAAAAGGATTCAAGAGGCCAAAATGGCTTAGAAAGAGGCAAAGTTGGCTTTAACAGGGTTAGAGAGGAGCAAAAATAAGGTTAGAAACAGACAAAGATGGCTTGAAAACGGTTAGAGAAATGCAAAAAGGGTTAGAAATGGCCAAAGATGGCTGAAAGCTGGTTAGTAATGTCCAAACAGGCTTAACAAGAAAAAACTATGGCTTGAAAAGGAGGTTCAAGTGCGCCAAAATGGCTTAGAAAGAGGCCAAATTGGCCTTGACAGGGTTAGAGTGGAGCAAAAATGGGTTAGAAACTGGAGAAAGAAGCCTTGGAAAACGGTTAGAGAAATGCAAAAAGGGTTAGAAATGGCCAAAGATGGCTGAAAGCTGGTTAGTAATGTCCAAAACTGGCTTAATTAAAAAACCTATAGTTTGAAAAAGGGTTCAAGTGCAAAAAAAATGGCTTAAAAAGAGGCCAAATTGGCCTTGACAGGGTTAGAGTGGAGCAAAAATGGGTTAGAAACAGACAGAAGTGGCGTGAAAAATGGTTAGAGAAATGCAAAAAGGGTTAGAAATGGCCAAAGATGGCTGAAAGCTGGTTAGTAACGTCCAAAACTGGCTTAATAAAAAAAACTATGGCTTGAAAAGGGGTTCAAGTATGCCAAAATGGCTTAGAAAGAGGCCAAATTGGCCTTGACAGGTTAGAGTGGAGCAAAAATGGGCTTAGAAATGGAGAAAAAAGCCTTGGAAACGGTTAGAGAAATGCAAAAAGGGTTAGAAATGGCCAAAGATGGCTGAAAGCTGGTTAGTAATGTCCAAAACTGGCTTAAGAAAAAAAACTATGGCTTGAAAAAGGATTCAAGAGCCCAAAATGGCTTAGAAAGAGGCCAAATTGGCCTTGACAGGGTTAGAGTGGAGCAAAAATGGGTTAGAAACAGACAGAAATGGCGTGAAAACGGTTAGAGAAATGCAAAAAGGGTTAGAAATGGCCAAAGATGGATGAAAGCTGGTTAATAATGTCCAAACCTCGCTTAATAAGGAAAACTATGGCTGGAAAAAGGATTCAAGAGGCCAAAATGGCTTAGAAAGAGGCAAAGTTGGCTTTAACAGGGTTAGAGAGGAGCAAAAATAAGTTAGAAACAGACAAAGATGGCTTGGAAACGGTTAGAGAAATGCAAACAGGGTTAGAAATGGCCAAAGATGGATGAAAGCTGGTTAGTAATGTCCAAAACTGGCTTAACAAAAAAAACTATGGCTTGAAAAGGGGTTCAAGTGCGCCATAATGGCTTAGAAAGAGGCCAAATTGGCCTTGACAGGGTTAGAGTGGAGCAAAAATGGGTTAGAAACAGGACAGAAAATAGCGTGGAAAACGGTTAGAGAAATGCAAAAAGGTTAGAAATGGCCAAAGATGGATGAAAGCTGGTTAGTAATGTCCAAAACTGGCTTACCAAAAAAAAACTATGGCTTGCAAAAGGGGTTCAAGTGTGCCAAAATGGCTTAGAAAGAGGCCAAATTGGCCTTGACAGTGTTCGAGAGGAGCAAAAATGGGTTAGAAACAGACAGAAATGGCGTGAAAACGGTTAGAGAAATGCAAAAAGGGTTAGAAATGGCCAAAGATGGATGAAAGCTGGTTAGTAATGTCCAAACCTCGCTTAATAAGGAAAACTATGTCTGGAAAAAGGATTCAAGAGGCCAAAATGGCTTAAAAAGAAGCAAAGTTGGCTTTAACAGGGTTAGAGAGGAGCAAAAATAAGTTACAAACAGACAAAGATGGCTTGAAAACGGTTAGAGAAATGCAAAAAGTGTTAGAAATGGCCAAAGATGGCTGAAAGCTGGTTAGTAATGTCCAAAACAGGCTTAACAAAAAAAAACTATGGCTTGAAAAGGGGTTCAAGTGCGCCAAAATGGCTTAGAAAGAGGCCAAATTGGCCTTGACAGGTTTAGAGTGGAGCAAAAATGGGTTAGAAACGGAGAAAAAAGCCTTGGAAACGGTTAGAGAAATGCAAAAAGGGTTAGAAATGGCCAAAGATGGCTGAAAGCTGGTTGGTAATGTCCAAAACTGGCTTAATAAAAAAACCTATAGTTTGAAAAAGGGTTCAAGTGCAAAAAAATGGCTTAAAAAGAGGCCAAATTGGCCTTGACAGGGTTAGAGTGGAGCAAAAATGGGTTAGAAACAGACAGAAGTGGCGTGAAAATGGTTAGAGAAATGCAAAAAGGGTTAGAAATGGCCAAAGATGGCTGAAAGCTGGTTAGTAATGTCCAAAACTGGCTTAATAAAAAAAACTATGGCTTGAAAAGGGGTTCAAGTACGCCAAAATGGCTTAGAAAGAGGCCAAATTGGCCTTGACAGGTTTAGAGTGGAGCAAAAATGGGTTAGAAATGGAGAAAAAAGCCTTGGAAACGGTTAGAGAAATGCAAAAAGGGTTAGAAATGGCCAAAGATGGCTGAAAGCTGGTTAGTAATGTCCAAACCTCTTTTAATAAGGAAAACTCTGGCTGGAAAAAGGATTCAAGAGGCCAAAATGGCTTAGAAAGAGGCCAAATTGGCCTTGACAGGTTTAGAGTGGAGCAAAAATGCGTTAGAAATGGAGAAAAAAGCCTTGGAAACGGTTAGAGAAATGCAAAAAGGGTTAGAAATGGCCAAAGATGGCTGAAAGCTGGTTAGTAATGTCCAAAACCTGCTTTAATCAGGAAAACTCTGGCTGGAAAAAGGATTCAAGAGGCCAAAATGGCTTAGAAAGAGGCCAAATTGGCCTTGACAGGGTTCGAGAGGAGCAAAAATGGGTTAGAAACAGACAAAAATGGCTTGAAAATGGTTAGAGAAATGCAAAAAGGGTTAGAAATGGCCAAAGATGGCTGAAAGCTGGTTAGTAATGTCCAAAACTGGCTAAATAAAAAAAACTATGGCTTGAAAAAGGGTTCAAGTAGGCCAAAATGGCTTAGAAAGAGGCCAAATTGGCCTTGACAGGGTTATAGTGGAGCAAAAATGGGTTAGAAACGGAGAAAAAAAGCCTTGGAAACGGTTAGAGAAATGCAAAAAGGGTTAGAAATGGCCAAAGATTGCTGAAAGCTGGTGAGTAATGTCCAAAACTGGCTTAAGAAAAAAAACTATGGCTGGAAAAAGGATTCAAGAGCCCAAAATGGCTTAGAAAGAGGCCAAATTGGCCTTGACAGGGTTAGAGTGGAGCAAAAATGGGTTAGAAACAGACAGAAATGGCGTGAAAACGGTTAGAGAAATGCAAAAAGGGTTAGAAATGGCCAAAGATGGATGAAAGCTGGTTAGTAATGTCCAAACCTCGCTTAATAAGGAAAACTATGGCTGGAAAAAGGATTCAAGAGGCCAAAATGGCTTAGAAAGAGGCAAAGTTGGCTTTAACAGGGTTAGAGAGGAGCAAAAATGGGTTGGAAACAGACAAAGATGGCTTGAAAACCGTTAGAGAAATGCAAAAAGGGTTAGAAATGGCCAAAGATGGCTGAAAGCTGGTTAGTAATGTCCAAAACTGGCTTAATAAAAAAACCTATGGTTTGAAAAAGGGTTCAAGTGCAAAAAAATGGCTTAGAAAGAGGCCAAATTGGCCTTGACAGTGTTCGAGAGGAGCAAAAATGGGTTAGAAACAGACAGAAGTGGCGTGAAAACTGGTTAGAGAAATGCAAAAAGGGTTAGAAATGGCCAAAGATGGCTGAAAGCTGGTTAGTAATGTCCAAAACCTCGCTTAATAAGGAAAAACTATGGCTTGAAAAAGGGATTCAAGAGGCCAAAATGGCTTAGAAAGAGGCCAAATTGGCCTTGACAGGGTTAGAGTGGAGCAAAAATGGGTTAGAAACGGAGAAAAAAGCCTTGGAAACGGTTAGAGAAATGCAAAAAGGGTTAGAAATGGCCAAAGATTGCTGAAAGCTGGTTAGTAATGTCCAAAACTGGCTTAAGAAAAAAAACTATGGCTGGAAAAAGGGATTCAAGATGCCCAAAATGGCTTAGAAAGAGGCCAAATTGGGCTTGACAGGGTTAGAGTGGAGCAAAAAATGGGTTAGAAACAGACAGAAATAGCGTGAAAACGGTTAGCGAAATGCAAAAAGGTTAGAAATGGCCAAAGATGGATGAAAGCTGGTTAGTAATGTCCAAAACTGGCTTAACAAAAAAAACTATGGCTTGAAAAGGGGTTCAAGTGTGCCAAAATGGCTTAAAATAGGCCAAATTTGCCTTGACAGTGTTCGAGAGGAGCAAATATGGGTTAGAAACAGACAGAAATGGCGTGAAAACGGTTAGAGAAATGCAAAAAGGGTTAGAAATGGCCAAAGATGGATGAAAGCTGGTTAGTAATGTACAAACCTCGCTTAATAAGGAAAACTATGTCTGGAAAAAGGATTCAAGAGGCCAAAATGGCTTAAAAAGAAGCAAAGTTGGCTTTAACAGGGTTAGAGAGGAGCAAAAATAAGTTACAAACAGACAAAGATGGCTTGAAAACGGTTAGAGAAATGCAAAAAGTGTTAGAAATGGCCAAAGATGGCTGAAAGCTGGTTAGTAATGTCCAAAACAGGCTTAACAAAAAAAAACTATGGCTTGAAAAGAGGTTCAAGTGCGCCAAAATGGCTTAGAAAGAGGCCAAATTGGCCTTGACAGGGTTAGAGTGGAGCAAAAATGGGTTAGAAATGGAGAAAGAAGCCTTGGAAACGGTTAGAGAAATGCAAAAAGGGTTAGAAATGGCCAAAGATGGCTGAAAGCTGGTTAGGTAATGTCCAAAACTGGCTTAATTAAAAAAACCTATAGTTTGAAAAAGGGTTCAAGTGCAAAAAAAATGGCTTAAAAAGAGGCCAAATTGGCCTTGACAGGGTTAGAGTGGAGCAAAAATGGGTTAGAAACAGACAGAAGTGGCGTGAAAATGGTTAGAGAAATGCAAAAAGGGTTAGAAATGGCCAAAGATGGCTGAAAGCTGGTTAGTAACGTCCAAAACTGGCTTAATAAAAAAAACTATGGCTTGAAAAGGGGTTCAAGTATGCCAAAATGGCTTAGAAAGAGGCCAAATTGGCCTTGACAGGTTTAGAGTGGAGCAAAAATGCATTAGAAATGGAGAAAAAAGCCTTGGAAACGGTTAGAGAAATGCAAAAAGGGTTAGAAATGGCCAAAGATTGCTGAAAGCTGGTTAGTAATGTCCAAAACTGGCTTAAGAAAAAAAACTATGGCTGGAAAAAGGATTCAAGAGGCCCAAAATGGCTTAGAAAGAGGCCAAATTGGCCTTGACAGGGTTAGAGAGGAGCAAAAATGGGTTAGAAACAGACAGAAATGGCGTGAAAACGGTTAGAGAAATGCAAAAAGGGTTAGAAATGGCCAAAGATGGATGAAAGCTGGTTAGTAATGTCCAAACCTCGCTTAATAAGGAAAACTATGGCTGGAAAAAGGATTCAAGAGGCCAAAATGGCTTAGAAAGAGGCAAAGTTGGCTTTAACAGGGTTAGAGAGGAGCAAAAATAAGTTAGAAACAGACAAAGATGGCTTGGAAACGGTTAGAGAAATGCAAACAGGGTTAGAAATGGCCAAAGATGGATGAAAGCTGGTTAGTAATGTCCAAAACTGGCTTAAAAAAAAAACTATGGCTTGAAAAGGGGTTCAAGTGCGCCAAAATGGCTTAGAAAGAGGCCAAATTGGCCTTGACAGGGTTAGAGTGGAGCAAAAATGGGTTAAAAACAAACAGAAATGGTGTGAAAACGGTTAGAGAAATGCAAAAAGGTTAGAAATGGCCAAAGATGGATGAAAGCTGGTTAGTAATGTCCAAAACTGGCTTAACAAAAAAAACTATGGCTTGAAAAGGGGTTCAAGTGTGCCAAAATGGCTTAGAAAGAGGCCAAATTGGCCTTGACAGTGTTCGAGAGGAGCAAAAATGGGTTAGAAACAGACAGAAATGGCGTGAAAACGGTTAGAGAAATGCAAAAAGGGTTAGAAATGGCCAAAGATGGATGAAAGCTGGTTAGTAATGTCCAAACCTCGCTTAATAAGGAAAACTATGGCTGGAAAAAGGATTCAAGAGGCCAAAATGGCTTAGAAAGAGGCAAAGTTGGCTTTAACAGGGTTAGAGAGGAGCAAAAATAAGTTAGAAACAGACAAAGATGGCTTGAAAACGGTTAGAGAAATGCAAAAAGGGTTAGAAATGGCCAAAGATGGCTGAAAGCTGGTTAGTAATGTCCAAAAATGGCTTAATAAAAAAAACTATGGCTTGAAAAGGGGTTCAAGTGCGCCAAAATGGCTTAGAAAGAGGCCAAATTGGCCTTGACAGGGTTAGAGTGGAGCAAAAATGGGTTAGAAACGGAGAAAGAAGCCTTGGAAACGGTTAGAGAAATGCAAAAAGGGTTAGAAATGGCCAAAGATGGCTGAAAGCCTGTGAGTAATGTCCAAAACTGGCTTAATAAAAAAACTATAGTTTGAAAAAGGGTTCAAGTGCAAAAAATGGCTTAAAAAGAGGCCAAATTGGCCTTGACAGGGTTAGAGTGGAGCAAAAATGGGTTAGAAACAGACAGAAGTGGCGTGAAAACGGTTAGAGAAATGCAAAAAGGGTTAGAAATGGCCAAAGATGGATGAAAGCTGGTTAGTAACGTCCAAAACTGGCTTAACAAAAAAAACTATGGCTTGAAAAGGGTTCAAGTATGCCAAAATGGCTTAGAAAGAGGCCAAATTGGCCTTGACAGGTTAGAGTGGAGCAAAAATGGCGTTAGAAATGAGAAAAAAGCCTTGGAAAACGGTTAGAGAAATGCAAAAAGGGTTAGAAATGGCCAAAGATGGCTGAAAGCTGGTTAGTAATGTCCAAACCTCTTTTAATAAGGAAAACTCTGGCTGGAAAAAGGATTCAAGAGGCCAAAATGGCTTAGAAAGAGGCCAAATTGGCCTTGACAGGTTAGAGTGGAGCAAAAATGCGTTAGAAATGGAGAAAAAAGCCTTGGAAACGGTTAGAGAAATGCAAAAAGGGTTAGAAATGGCCAAAGATGGCTGAAAGCTGGTTAGTAATGTCCAAACCTCTTTTAATCAGGAAAACTCTGGCTGGAAAAAGGATTCAAGAGGCCAAAATGGCTTAGAAAGAGGCCAAATTGGCCTTGACAGGGTTCGAGAGGAGCAAAAATGGGTTAGAAACAGACAAAAATGGCTTGAAAATGGTTAGAGAAATGCAAAAAGGGTTAGAAATGGCCAAAGATGGATGAAAGCTGGTTAGTAATGTCCAAAACTGGCTTAATAAAAAAAACTATGGTTTGAAAAGGGGTTCAAGTGGGCCAAAATGGCTTAGAAAGAGGCCAAATTGGCCTTGACAGGTTTAGAGTGGAGCAAAAAATGGGTTAGAAAACGGAGAAAAAAGCCTTGGAAACGGTTAGAGAAATGCAAAAAAGGGTTAGAAATGGCCAAAGATTGCTGAAAGCTGGTTAGTAATGTCCAAAACTGGCTTAAGAAAAAAAACTATGGCTGGAAAAAGGATTCAAGAGCCCAAAATGGCTTAGAAAGAGGCCAAATTGGGCTTGACAGGGTTAGAGTGGAGCAAAAATGGGTTAGAAACAGACAGAAATGGCGTGAAAACGGTTAGAGAAATGCAAAAAGGGTTAGAAATGGCCAAAGATGGATGAAAGCTGGTTAATAATGTCCAAACCTCGCTTAATAAGGAAAACTATGGCTGGAAAAAGGATTCAAGAGGCCAAAATGGCTTAGAAAGAGGCAAAGTTGGCTTTAACAGGGTTAGAGAGGAGCAAAAATGGGTTGGAAACAGACAAAGATGGCTTGAAAACCGTTAGAGAAATGCAAAAAGGGTTAGAAATGGCCAAAGATGGCTGAAAGCTGGTTAGTAATGTCCAAAACTGGCTTAAAAAAAGAACCTATAGTTTAGAAAAGGGTTCAAGTGCAAAAAAATGGCTTAGAAAGAGGCCAAATTGGCCTTGACAGGGTTAGAGTGGAGCAAAAATGGGTTAGAAACAGACAGAAGTGGCGTGAAAACGGTTAGAGAAATGCAAAAAGGGTTAGAAATGGCCAAAGATGGCTGAAAGCTGGTTAGTAATGTCCAAACCTCGCTTAATAAGGAAAACTATGGCTGGAAAAAGGGGTTCAAGAGGCCAAAATGGCTTAGAAAGAGGCCAAATTGGCCTTGACAGGGTTAGAGTGGAGCAAAAATGGGTTAGAAACGGAGAAAAAAGCCTTGGAAACGGTTAGAGAAATGCAAAAAGGGTTAGAAATGGCCAAAGATTGCTGAAAGCTGGTTAGTAATGTCCAAAACTGGCTTAAGAAAAAAAACTATGGCTGGAAAAAGGGATTCAAGAGCCCAAAATGGCTTAGAAAGAGGCCAAATTGGGCTTGACAGGGTTAGAGTGGAGCAAAAATGGGTTAGAAACAGACAGAAATAGCGTGAAAACGGTTAGAGAAATGCAAAAAGGTTAGAAATGGCCAAAGATGGATGAAAGCTGGTTAGTAATGTCCAAAACTGGCTTAACAAAAAAAACTATGGCTTGAAAAGGGGTTCAAGTGCAAAAAAATGGCTTAGAAAGAGGCCAAATTTGCCTTGACAGTGTTCGAGAGGAGCAAAAATGGGTTAGAAACAGACAGAGATGACGTGAAAACGGTTAGAGAAATGCAAAAAGGGTTAGAAATGGCCAAAGATGGATGAAAGTTGGTTAGTAATGTCCAAACCTCGCTTAATAAGGAAAAATATGGCTGGAAAAATTATTCAAGAGGCCAAAATGGCTTAAAAGAAGCAAAGTTGGCTTTAACAGGGTTAGAGAGGAGCAAAAATAAGGTTACAAACAGACAAAGATGGCTTGAAAACGGTTAGAGAAATGCAAAAAGTGTTAGAAATGGCCAAAGATGGCTGAAAGCTGGTTAGTAATGTCCAAAACAGGCTTAACAAAAAAAAACTATGGCTTGAAAAGAGGTTCAAGTGCGCCAAAATGGCTTAGAAAGAGGCCAAATTGGCCTTGACAGGGTTAGAGTGGAGCAAAAATGGGTTAGAAATGGAGAAAGAAGCCTTGGAAACGGTTAGAGAAATGCAAAAAGGGTTAGAAATGGCCAAAGATGGCTGAAAGCTGGTTGGTAATGTCCAAAACTGGCTTAATTAAAAAACCTATAGTTTGAAAAAGGGTTCAAGTGCAAAAAAATGGCTTAAAAAGAGGCCAAATTGGCCTTGACAGGGTTAGAGTGGAGCAAAAATGGGTTAGAAACAGACAGAAGTGGCGTGAAAATGGTTAGAGAAATGCAAAAAGGGTTAGAAATGGCCAAAGATGGCTGAAAGCTGGTTAGTAACGTCCAAAACTGGCTAAATAAAAAAAACTATGGCTTGAAAAGGGGTTCAAGTATGCCAAAATGGCTTAGAAAGAGGCCAAATTGGCCTTGACAGGTTTAGAGTGGAGCAAAAATGCATTAGAAATGGAGAAAAAAGCCTTGGAAACGGTTAGAGAAATGCAAAAAGGGTTAGAAATGGCCAAAGATTGCTGAAAGCTGGTTAGTAATGTCCAAAACTGGCTTAAGAAAAAAAACTATGGCTGGAAAAAGGATTCAAGAGCCCAAAATGGCTTAAAAAGAGGCCAAATTGGGCTTGACAGGGTTAGAGTGGAGCAAAAATGGGTTAGAAACAGACAGAAATGGCGTGAAAACGGTTAGAGAAATGCAAAAAGGGTTAGAAATGGCCAAAGATGGATGAAAGCTGGTTAATAATGTCCAAACCTCGCTTAATAAGGAAAACTATGGCTGGAAAAAGGATTCAAGAGGCCAAAATGGCTTAGAAAGAGGCAAAGTTGGCTTTAACAGGGTTAGAGAGGAGCAAAAATAAGTTAGAAACAGACAAAGATGGCTTGGAAACGGTTAGAGAAATGCAAACAGGGTTAGAAATGGCCAAAGATGGCTGAAAGCTGGTTAGTAATGTCCAAAACTGGCTTAAGAAAAAAAACTATGGCTTGAAAAGGGGTTCAAGTGCGCCATAATGGCTTAGAAAGAGGCCAAATTGGCCTTGACAGGGTTAGAGTGGAGCAAAAATGGGTTAGAAACAGACAGAAATAGCGTGAAAACGGTTAGAGAAATGCAAAAAGGTGAGAAATGGCCAAAGATGGATGAAAGCTGGTTAGTAATGTCCAAAACTGGCTTAACAAAAAAAACTATGGCTTGAAAAGGGGTTCAAGTGTGCCAAAATGGCTTAGAAAGAGGCCAAATTGGCCTTGACAGTGTTCGAGAGGAGCAAATATGGGTTAGAAACAGACAGAAATGGCGTGAAAACGGTTAGAGAAATGCAAAAAGGGTTAGAAATGGCCAAAGATGGATGAAAGCTGGTTAGTAATGTACAAACCTCGCTTAATAAGGAAAACTATGTCTGGAAAAAGGATTCAAGAGGCCAAAATGGCTTAAAAAGAAGCAAAGTTGGCTTTAACAGGGTTAGAGAGGAGCAAAAATAAGATACAAACAGACAAAGATGGCTTGAAAACGGTTAGAGAAATGCAAAAAGTGTTAGAAATGGCCAAAGATGGCTGAAAGCTGGTTAGTAATGTCCAAAACAGGCTTAACAAAAAAAAACTATGGCTTGAAAAGGGGTTCAAGTGCGCCAAAATGGCTTAGAAAGAGGCCAAATTGGCCTTGACAGGGTTAGAGTGGAGCAAAAATGGGTTAGAAACGGAGAAAGAAGCCTTGGAAACGGTTAGAGAAATGCAAAAAGGGTTAGAAATGGCCAAAGATGGCTGAAAGCTGGTTGGTAATGTCCAAAACTGGCTTAATAAAAAAACCTATAGTTTGAAAAAGGGTTCAAGTGCAAAAAAATGGCTTAAAAAGAGGCCAAATTGGCCTTGACAGGGTTAGAGTGGAGCAAAAATGGGTTAGAAACAGACAGAAGTGGCGTGAAAATGGTTAGAGAAATGCAAAAAGGGTTAGAAATGGCCAAAGATGGCTGAAAGCTGGTTAGTAACGTCCAAAACTGGCTTAATAAAAAAAACTATGGCTTGAAAAGGGGTTCAAGTATGCCAAAATGGCTTAGAAAGAGGCCAAATTGGCCTTGACAGGTTTAGAGTGGAGCAAAAATGCGTTAGAAATGGAGAAAAAAGCCTTGGAAACGGTTAGAGAAATGCAAAAAGGGTTAGAAATGGCCAAAGATGGCTGAAAGCTGGTTAGTAATGTCCAAACCTCTTTTAATAAGGAAAACTCTGGCTGGAAAAAGGATTCAAGAGGCCAAAATGGCTTAGAAAGAGGCCAAATTGGCCTTGACAGGTTTAGAGTGGAGCAAAAATGCGTTAGAAATGGAGAAAAAAGCCTTGGAAACGGTTAGAGAAATGCAAAAAGGGTTAGAAATGGCCAAAAGATGGCTGAAAGCTGGTTAGTAATGTCCAAACCTCTTTAATCAGGAAAACTCTGGCTGGAAAAAGGATTCAAGAGGCCAAAATGGCTTAGAAAGAGGCCAAATTGGCCTTGACAGGGTTCGAGAGGAGCAAAAATGGGTTAGAAACAGACAAAAATGGCTTGAAAATGGTTAGAGAAATGCAAAAAGGGTTAGAAATGGCCAAAGATGGCTGAAAGCTGGTTAGTAATGTCCAAAACTGGCTAAATAAAAAAAACTATGGCTTGAAAAGGGGTTCAAGTAGGCCAAAATGGCTTAGAAAGAGGCCAAATTGGCCTTGACAGGTTTAGAGTGGAGCAAAAATGGGTTAGAAACGGAGAAAAAAGCCTTGGAAACGGTTAGAGAAATGCAAAAAAGGGTTAGAAATGGCCAAAGATTGCTGAAAGCTGGTTAGTAATGTCCAAAACTGGCTTAAGAAAAAAAACTATGGCTGGAAAAAGGATTCAAGAGCCCAAAATGGCTTAAAAAGAGGCCAAATTGGGCTTGACAGGGTTAGAGTGGAGCAAAAATGGGTTAGAAACAGACAGAAATGGCGTGAAAACGGTTAGAGAAATGCAAAAAGGGTTAGAAATGGCCAAAGATGGATGAAAGCTGGTTAATAATGTCCAAACCTCGCTTAATAAGGAAAACTATGGCTGGAAAAAAGATTCAAGAGGCCAAAATGGCTTAGAAAGAGGCAAAGTTGGCTTTAACAGGGTTAGAGAGGAGCAAAAATAAGTTAGAAACAGACAAAGATGGCTTGGAAACAGTTAGAGAAATGCAAACAGGGTTAAAAATGGCCAAAGATGGATGAAAGCTGGTTAGTAACGTCCAAAACTGGCTTAATAAAAAAACTATGGCTTGAAAAGGGGTTCAAGTATGCCAAAATGGCTTAGAAAGAGGCCAAATTGGCCTTGACAGGTTTAGAGTTGAGCAAAAATGCGTTAGAAATGGAGAAAAAAGCCTTGGAAACGGTTAGAGAAATGCAAAAAGGGTTAGAAATGGCCAAAGATGGCTGAAAGCTGGTTAGTAATGTCCAAAACTCTTTAATAAGGAAAAACTCTGGCTGGAAAAAGGATTCAAGAGGCCAAAATGGCTTAGAAAGAGGCCAAATTGGCCTTGACAGGTTTAGAGTGGAGCAAAAATGCGTTAGAAATGGAGAAAAAAAGCCTTGGAAACGGTTAGAGAAATGCAAAAAGGGTTAGAAATGGCCAAAGATGGCTGAAAGCTGGTTAGTAATGTCCAAACCTCTTTTAATAAGGAAAACTCTGGCTGAAAAAAGGATTCAAGAGGCCAAAATGGCTTAGAAAGAGGCCAAATTGGCCTTGACAGGGTTCGAGAGGAGCAAAAATGGGTTAGAAACAGACAAAAATGGCTTGAAAATGGTTAGAGAAATGCAAAAAGGGTTAGAAATGGCCAAAGATGGCTGAAAGCTGGTTAGTAACGTCCAAAACTGGCTTAATAAAAAAACCTATAGTTTGAAAAAGGGTTCAAGTGCAAAAAAATGGCTTAAAAAGAGGCCAAATTGGCCTTGACAGGGTTAGAGTGGAGCAAAATTGGGTTAGAAACAGACAGAAGTTGCGTGAAAATGGTTAGAGAAATGCAAAAAGGGTTAGAAATGGCCAAAGATGGCTGAAAGCTGGTTAGTAATGTCCAAAACTGGCTAAATAAAAAAAACTATGGCTTGAAAAGGGGTTCAAGTAGGCCAAAATGGCTTAGAAAGAGGCCAAATTGGCCTTGACAGGTTTAGAGTGGAGCAAAAATGCATTAGAAATGGAGAAAAAAGCCTTGGAAACGGTTAGAGAAATGCAAAAAGGGTTAGAAATGGCCAAAGATTGCTGAAAGCTGGTTAGTAATGTCCAAAACTGGCTTAAGAAAAAAAACTATGGCTGGAAAAAGGATTCAAGAGCCCAAAATGGCTTAAAAAGAGGCCAAATTGGGCTTGACAGGGTTAGAGTGGAGCAAAAATGGGTTAGAAACAGACAGAAATGGCGTGAAAACGGTTAGAGAAATGCAAAAAGGGTTAGAAATGGCCAAAGATGGCTGAAAGCTGGTTAGTAATGTCCAAACCTCGCTTAATAAGGAAAACTATGGCTGGAAAAAGGATTCAAGAGGCCAAAATGGCTTAGAAAGAGGCAAAGTTGGCTTTAACAGGGTTAGAGAGGAGCAAAAATGGGTTGGAAACAGACAAAGATGGCTTGAAAACTGTTAGAGAAATGCAAAAAGGGTTAGAAATGGCCAAAGATGGCTGAAAGCTGGTTAGTAACGTCCAAAACTGGCTTAATAAAAAAACCTATAGTTTGAAAAAGGGTTCAAGTGCAAAAAAATGGCTTAAAAAGAGGCCAAATTGGCCTTGACAGGGTTAGAGTGGAGCAAAAATGGGTTAGAAACAGACAGAATTGGCGTGAAAATGGTTAGAGAAATGCAAAAAGGGTTAGAAATGGCCAAAGATGGCTGAAAGCTGGTTCGTAACGTCCAAAACTGGCTTAATAAAAAAAAACTATGGCTTGAAAAGGGGTTCAAGTATGCCAAAATGGCTTAGAAAGAGGCCAAATTGGCCTTGACAGGTTTAGAGTGGAGCAAAAATGGGTTAGAAACGGAGAAAAAAGCCTTGGAAACGGTTAGAGAAATGCAAAAAGGGTTAGAAATGGCCAAAGATGGCTGAAAGCTGGTTAGTAATGTCCAAACCTCTTTTAATAAGGAAAACTCTGGCTGGAAAAAGGATTCAAGAGGCCAAAATGGCTTAGAAAGAGGCCAAATTGGCCTTGACAGGGTTCGAGAGTAGCAAAAATGGGTTAGAAACAGACAAAAATGGCTTGAAAATGGTTAGAGAAATGCAAAAAGGGTTAGAAATGGCCAAAGATGGCTGAAAGCTGGTTAATAATGTCCAAACCTCGCTTAATAAGGAAAACTATGGCTGGAAAAAGGGTTCAAGTGCAAAAAAATGGCTTAAAAAGAGGCCAAATTGGCCTTGACAGGGTTAGAGTGGAGCAAAATTGGGTTAGAAACAGACAGAAGTGGCGTGAAAATGGTTAGAGAAATGCAAAAAGGGTTAGAAATGGGCAAAGATGGCTGAAAGCTGGTTAGTAATGTCCAAAACTGGCTAAATAAAAAAAACTATGGCTTGAAAAGGGGTTCAAGTAGGACAAAATAGCTTAGAAATAGGCCAAATTGGCCTTGACAGGTTTAGAGTGGAGCAAAAATGGGTTAGAAACGGAGAAAAAAGCCTTGGAAACGGTTAGAGAAATGCAAAAAGGGTTAGAAATGGCCAAAGATGGATGAAAGCTGGTTAATAATGTCCAAACCTCGCTTAATAAGGAAAACTATGGCTGGAAAAAAGGATTCAAGAGGCCAAAATGGCTTAGAAAGAGGCAAAGTTGGCTTTAACAGGGTTAGAGAGGAGCAAAAATAAGTTAGAAACAGACAAAGATGGCTTGGAAACAGTTAGAGAAATGCAAACAGGGTTAAAAATGGCCAAAGATGGATGAAAGCTGGTTAGTAACGTCCAAAACTGGCTTAATAAAAAAACTATGGCTTGAAAAGGGGTTCAAGTATGCCAAAATGGCTTAGAAAGAGGCCAAATTGGCCTTGACAGGTTTAGAGTTGAGCAAAAATGCGTTAGAAATGGAGAAAAAAGCCTTGGAAACGGTTAGAGAAATGCAAAAAGGGTTAGAAATGGCCAAAGATGGCTGAAAGCTGGTTAGTAATGTCCAAAACTCTTTTAATAAGGAAAACTCTGGCTGGAAAAAGGATTCAAGAGGCCAAAATGGCTTAGAAAGAGGCCAAATTGGCCTTGACAGGTTTAGAGTGGAGCAAAAATGCGTTAGAAATGGAGAAAAAAGCCTTGGAAACGGTTAGAGAAATGCAAAAAGGGTTAGAAATGGCCAAAGATGGCTGAAAGCTGGTTAGTAATGTCCAAACCTCTTTTAATAAGGAAAACTCTGGCTGGAAAAAGGATTCAAGAGGCCAAAATGGCTTAGAAAGAGGCCAAATTGGCCTTGACAGGGTTCGAGAGGAGCAAAAATGGGTTAGAAACAGACAAAAATGGCTTGAAAATGGTTAGAGAAATGCAAAAAGGGTTAGAAATGGCCAAAGATTGCTGAAAGCTGGTTAGTAATGTCCAAAACTGGCTTAAGAAAAAAAACTATGGCTGGAAAAAGGATTCAAGCGCCCAAAATGGCTTAAAAAGAGGCCAAATTGGGCTTGACAGGGTTAGAGTGGAGCAAAAATGGGTTAGAAACAGACAGAAATGGCGTGAAAACGGTTAGAGAAATGCAAAAAGGGTTAGAAATGGCCAAAGATGGATGAAAGCTGGTTAATAATGTCCAAACCTCGCTTAATAAGGAAAACTATGGCTGGAAAAAAGATTCAAGAGGCCAAAATGGCTTAGAAAGAGGCAAAGTTGGCTTTAACAGGGTTAGAGAGGAGCAAAAATAAGTTAGAAACAGACAAAGATGGCTTGGAAACGGTTAGAGAAATGCAAACAGGGTTAAAAATGGCCAAAGATGGATGAAAGCTGGTTAGTAATGTCCAAAACTGGCTTAAGAAAAAAAACTATGGCTTGAAAAGGGGTTCAAGTGCGCCATAATGGCTTAGAAAGAGGCCAAATTGGC
This sequence comes from Melopsittacus undulatus, assembly GCF_012275295.1. Lineage (NCBI taxonomy): Eukaryota > Metazoa > Chordata > Aves > Psittaciformes > Psittaculidae > Melopsittacus > Melopsittacus undulatus. Next base: position 17,145 of record NC_047558.1, read on the forward strand.
CTTGACAGGGTTAGAGTGGAGCAAAAATGGGTTAGAAATGGAGAAAAAAGCCTTGGAAACGGTTAGAGAAATGCAAAAAGGTTAGAAATGGCCAAAGATGGATGAAAGCTGGTTAGTAATGTCCAAAACTGGCTTAAGAAAAAAAACTATGGCTTGAAAAGGGGTTCAAGTACGCCAAAATGGCTTAGAAAGAGGCCAAATTGGCCTTGACAGGGTTAGAGTGGAGCAAAAATGGGTTAGAAACAGACAGAAATGGCGTGAAAACGGTTAGAGAAATGCAAAAAGGGTTAGAAATGGCCAAAGATGGCTGAAAGCTGGTTGGTAATGTCCAAACCTCGCTTAATAAGGAAAACTATGGCTGGAAAAAGGATTCAAGAGGCCAAAATGGCTTAGAAAGAGGAAAAGTTGGCTTTAACAGGGTTAGAGAGGAGCAAAAATGGGTTGGAAACAGACAAAGATGGCTTGAAAACCGTTAGAGAAATGCAAAAAGGGTTAGAAATGGCCAAAGATGGCTGAAAGCTGGTTTGTAATGTCCAAAACTGGCTTAATAAAAAAACCTATAGTTTGAAAAAGGGTTCAAGTGCAAAAAAATGGCTTAAAAAGAGGCCAAATTGGCCTTGACAGGGTTAGAGTGGAGCAAAAATGGGTTAGAAACAGACAGAATTGGCGTGAAAATGGTTAGAGAAATGCAAAAAGGGTTAGAAATGGCCAAAGATGGCTGAAAGCTGGTTCGTAACGTCCAAAACTGGCTTAATAAAAAAAACTATGGCTTGAAAAGGGGTTCAAGTATGCCAAAATGGCTTAGAAAGAGGCCAAATTGGCCTTGACAGGTTTAGAGTGGAGCAAAAATGCGTTAGAAATGGAGAAAAAAGCCTTGGAAACGGTTAGAGAAATGCAAAAAGGGTTAGAAATGGCCAAAGATGGCTGAAAGCTGGTTAGTAATGTCCAAACCTCTTTTAATAAGGAAAACTCTGGCTGGAAAAAGGATTCAAGAGGCCAAAATGGCTTAGAAAGAGGCCAAATTGGCCTTGACAGGGTTCGAGAGGAGCAAAAATGGGTTAGAAACAGACAAAAATGGCTTGAAAATGGTTAGAGAAATGCAAAAAGGGTTAGAAATGGCCAAAGATGGCTGAAAGCTGGTTAATAATGTCCAAACCTCGCTTAATAAGGAAAACTATGGCTGGAAAAAGGGTTCAAGTGCAAAAAAATGGCTTAAAAAGAGGCCAAATTGGCCTTGACAGGGTTAGAGTGGAGCAAAATTGGGTTAGAAACAGACAGAAGTGGCGTGAAAATGGTTAGAGAAATGCAAAAAGGGTTAGAAATGGCCAAAGATGGCTGAAAGCTGGTTAGTAATGTCCAAAACTGGCTAAATAAAAAAAACTATGGCTTGAAAAGGGGTTCAAGTAGGCCAAAATGGCTTAGAAAGAGGCCAAATTGGCCTTGACAGGTTTAGAGTGGAGCAAAAATGGGTTAGAAACGGAGAAAAAAGCCTTGGAAACGGTTAGAGAAATGCAAAAAGGGTTAGAAATGGCCAAAGATTGCTGAAAGCTGGTTAGTAATGTCCAAAACTGGCTTAAGAAAAAAAACTATGGCTGGAAAAAGGATTCAAGAGCCCAAAATGGCTTAAAAAGAGGCCAAATTGGGCTTGACAGGGTTAGAGTGGAGCAAAAATGGGTTAGAAACAGACAGAAATGGCGTGAAAACGGTTAGAGAAATGCAAAAAGGGTTAGAAATGGCCAAAGATGGATGAAAGGTGGTTAATAATGTCCAAACCTCGCTTAATAAGGAAAACTATGGCTGGAAAAAAGATTCAAGAGGCCAAAATGGCTTAGAAAGAGGCAAAGTTGGCTTTAACAGGGTTAGAGAGGAGCAAAAATGGGTTGGAAACAGACAAAGATGGCTTGAAAACCGTTAGAGAAATGCAAACAGGGTTAAAAATGGCCAAAGATGGATGAAAGCTGGTTAGTAATGTCCAAAACTGGCTTAAGAAAAAAAACTATGGCTTGAAAAGGGGTTCAAGTATGCCAAAATGGCTTAGAAAGAGGCCAAATTGGCCTTGACAGGTTTAGAGTGGAGCAAAAATGGGTTAGAAACGGAGAAAAAAGCCTTGGAAACGGTTAGAGAAATGCAAAAAGGGTTAGAAATGGCCAAAGATTGCTGAAAGCTGGTTAGTAATGTCCAAAACTGGCTTAAGAAAAAAAACTATGGCTGGAAAAAGGATTCAAGAGCCCAAAATGGCTTAGAAAGAGGCCAAATTGGCCTTGACAGGGTTAGAGTGGAGCAAAAATGGGTTAGAAACAGACAGAAATGGCGTGAAAACGGTTAGAGAAATGCAAAAAGGGTTAGAAATGGCCAAAGATGGATGAAAGGTGGTTAATAATGTCCAAACCTCGCTTAATAAGGAAAACTATGGCTGGAAAAAAGATTCAAGAGGCCAAAATGGCTTAGAAAGAGGCAAAGTTGGCTTTAACAGGGTTAGAGAGGAGCAAAAATAAGTTAGAAACAGACAAAGATGTCTTGGAAACGGTTAGAGAAATGCAAACAGGGTTAAAAATGGCCAAAGATGGCTGAAAGCTGGTTAGTAATGTCCAAAACTGGCTTAAGAAAAAAAACTATGGCTTGAAAAGGGGTTGAAGTACGCCAAAATGGCTTAGAAAGAGGCCAAATTGGCCTTGACAGGTTTAGAGTGGAGCAAAAATGCGTTAGAAATGGAGAAAAAAGCCTTGGAAACGGTTAGAGAAATGCAAAAAGGGTTAGAAATGGCCAAAGATGGCTGAAAGCTGGTTAGTAATGTCCAAAACTCTTTTAATAAGGAAAACTCTGGCTGGAAAAAGGATTCAAGAGGCCAAAATGGCTTAGAAAGAGGCCAAATTGGCCTTGACAGGTTTAGAGTGGAGCAAAAATGGGTTAGAAATGGAGAAAAAAGCCTTGGAAAACGGTTAGAGAAATGCAAAAAGGGTTAGAAATGGCCAAAGATGGCTGAAAGCTGGTTAGTAATGTCCAAACCTCTTTTAATAAGGAAAACTCTGGCTGGAAAAAGGATTCAAGAGGCCAAAATGGCTTAGAAAGAGGCCAAATTGGCTTTGACAGGGTTCGAGAGGAGCAAAAATGGGTTAGAAACAGAGAAAAATGGCGTGAAAACGGTTAGAGAAATGCAAAAAGGGTTAGAAATGGCCAAAGATGGATGAAAGCTGGTTAGTAACGTCCAAAACTGGCTTAATAAAAAAACCTATAGTTTGAAAAAGGGTTCAAGTGCAAAAAAATGGCTTAAAAAGAGGCCAAATTGGCCTTGACAGGGTTAGAGTGGAGCAAAATTGGGTTAGAAACAGACAGAAGTTGCGTGAAAATGGTTAGAGAAATGCAAAAAGGGTTAGAAATGGCCAAAGATGGCTGAAAGCTGGTTAGTAATGTCCAAAACTGGCTAAATAAAAAAAACTATGGCTTGAAAAGGGGTTCAAGTAGGCCAAAATGGCTTAGAAAGAGGCCAAATTGGCCTTGACAGGTTTAGAGTGGAGCAAAAATGGGTTAGAAACGGAGAAAAAAGCCTTGGAAACGGTTAGAGAAATGCAAAAAGGGTTAGAAATGGCCAAAGATTGCTGAAAGCTGGTTAGTAATGTCCAAAACTGGCTTAAGAAAAAAAACTATGGCTGGAAAAAGGATTCAAGAGCCCAAAATGGCTTAAAAAGAGGCCAAATTGGGCTTGACAGGGTTAGAGTGGAGCAAAAATGGGTTAGAAACAGACAGAAATGACGTGAAAACGGTTAGAGAAATGCAAAAAGGGTTAGAAATGGCCAAAGATGGATGAAAGGTGGTTAGTAATGTCCAAACCTCGCTTAATAAGGAAAACTATGGCTGGAAAAAAGATTCAAGAGGCCAAAATGGCTTAGAAAGAGGCAAAGTTGGCTTTAACAGGGTTAGAGAGGAGCAAAAATGGGTTGGAAACAGACAAAGATGGCTTGAAAACGGTTAGAGAAATGCAAACAGGGTTAGAAATGGCCAAAGATGGCTGAAAGCTGGTTAGTAATGTCCAAAACTGGCTTAAGAAAAAAAACTATGGCTTGAAAAGGGGTTCAAGTACGCCAAAATGGCTTAGAAAGAGGCCAAATTGGCCTTGACAGGTTTAGAGTGGAGCAAAAATGGGTTAGAAACGGAGAAAAAAAGCCTTGGAAACGGTTAGAGAAATGCAAAAAGGGTTAGAAATGGCCAAAGATTGCTGAAAGCTGGTTAGTAATGTCCAAAACTGGCTTAAGAAAAAAAACTATGGCTGGAAAAAGGATTCAAGAGCCCAAAATGGCTTAAAAGAGGCCAAATTGGGCTTGACAGGGTTAGAGTGGAGCAAAAATGGGTTAGAAACAGACAGAAATGGCGTGAAAACGGTTAGAGAAATGCAAAAAGGGTTAGAAATGGCCAAAGATGGATGAAAGGTGGTTAATAATGTACAAACCTCGCTTAATAAGGAAAACTATGGCTGGAAAAAAGATTCAAGAGGCCAAAATGGCTTAGAAAGAGGCAAAGTTGGCTTTAACAGGGTTAGAGAGGAGCAAAAATAAGTTAGAAACAGACAAAGATGTCTTGGAAACGGTTAGAGAAATGCAAACAGGGTTAAAAATGGCCAAAGATGGATGAAAGCTGGTTAGTAATGTCCAAAACTGGCTTAAGAAAAAAAACTATGGCTTGAAAAGGGGTTCAAGTATGCCAAAATGGCTTAGAAAGAGGCCAAATTGGCCTTGACAGGTTTAGAGTGGAGCAAAAATGCGTTAGAAATGGAGAAAAAAGCCTTGGAAACGGTTAGAGAAATGCAAAAAGGGTTAGAAATGGCCAAAGATGGCTGAAAGCTGGTTAGTAATGTCCAAAACTCTTTTAATAAGGAAAACTCTGGCTGGAAAAAGGATTCAAGAGGCCAAAATGGCTTAGAAAGAGGCCAAATTGGCCTTGACAGGTTTAGAGTGGAGCAAAAATGCGTTAGAAATGGAGAAAAAAGCCTTGGAAACGGTTAGAGAAATGCAAAAAGGGTTAGAAATGGCCAAAGATGGCTGAAAGCTGGTTAGTAATGTCCAAACCTCTTTTAATAAGGAAAACTCTGGCTGGAAAAAGGATTCAAGAGGCCAAAATGGCTTAGAAAGAGGCCAAATTGGCTTTGACAGGGTTCGAGAGGAGCAAAAATGGGTTAGAAACAGAGAAAAATGGCGTGAAAACGGTTAGAGAAATGCAAAAAGGGTTAGAAATGGCCAAAGATGGCTGAAAGCTGGTTAGTAACGTCCAAAACTGGCTTAATAAAAAAACCTATAGTTTGAAAAAGGGTTCAAGTGCAAAAAAATGGCTTAAAAAGAGGCCAAATTGGCCTTGACAGGGTTAGAGTGGAGCAAAATTGGGTTAGAAACAGACAGAAGTTGCGTGAAAATGGTTAGAGAAATGCAAAAAGGGTTAGAAATGGCCAAAGATGGCTGAAAGCTGGTTAGTAATGTCCAAAACTGGCTAAATAAAAAAAACTATGGCTTGAAAAGGGGTTCAAGTAGGCCAAAATGGCTTAGAAAGAGGCCAAATTGGCCTTGACAGGTTTAGAGTGGAGCAAAAATGGGTTAGAAACGGAGAAAAAAGCCTTGGAAACGGCTAGAGAAATGCAAAAAGGGTTAGAAATGGCCAAAGATTGCTGAAAGCCTGTGAGTAATGTCCAAAACTGGCTTAATAAAAAAACTATGGCTTGAAAAAGGATTCAAGAGCCCAAAATGGCTTAAAAAGAGGCCAAATTGGGCTTGACAGGGTTAGAGTGGAGCAAAAATGGGTTAGAAACAGACAGAAATGGCGTGAAAACGGTTAGAGAAATGCAAAAAGGGTTAGAAATGGCCAAAGATGGATGAAAGCTGGTTAATAATGTCCAAACCTCGCTTAATAAGGAAAACTATGGCTGGAAAAAGGATTCAAGAGGCCAAAATGGCTTAGAAAGAGGCAAAGTTGGCTTTAACAGGGTTAGAGAGGAGCAAAAATAAGTTAGAAACAGACAAAGATGGCTTGGAAACGGTTAGAGAAATGCAAACAGGGTTAGAAATGGCCAAAGATGGATGAAAGCTGGTTAGTAATGTCCAAAACTGGCTTAAGAAAAAAAACTATGGCTTGAAAAGGGGTTCAAGTGCGCCATAATGGCTTAGAAAGAGGCCAAATTGGCCTTGACAGGGTTAGAGTGGAGCAAAAATGGGATAGAAATGGAGAAAAAAGCCTTGGAAACGGTTAGAGAAGTGCAAAAAGGTTAGAAATGGCCAAAGATGGATGAAAGCTGGTTAGTAATGTCCAAAACTGGCTTAACAAAAAAAACTATGGCTTGAAAAGGGGTTCAAGTGTGCCAAAATGGCTTAGAAAGAGGCCAAATTGGCCTTGACAGGGTTAGAGTGGAGCAAAAATGGGTTAGAAACAGACAGAAATGGCGTGAAAACGGTTAGAGAAATGCAAAAAGGGTTAGAAATGGCCAAAGATGGCTGAAAGCTGGTTGGTAATGTCCAAACCTCGCTTAATAAGGAAAACTATGGCTGGAAAAAGGATTCAAGAGGCCAAAATGGCTTAGAAAGAGGCAAAGTTGGCTTTAACAGGGTTAGAGTGGAGCAAAAATGGGTTGGAAACAGACAAAGATGGCTTGAAAACTGTTAGAGAAATGCAAAAAGGGTTAGAAATGGCCAAAGATGGCTGAAAGCTGGTTAGTAACGTCCAAAACTGGCTTAATAAAAAAACCTATAGTTTGAAAAAGGGTTCAAGTGCAAAAAAATGGCTTAGAAAGAGGCCAAATTGGCCTTGACAGGGTTAGAGTGGAGCAAAAATGGGTTAGAAACAGACAGAATTGGCGTGAAAATGGTTAGAGAAATGCAAAAAGGGTTAGAAATGGCCAAAGATGGCTGAAAGCTGGTTCGTAACGTCCAAAACTGGCTTAATAAAAAAAACTATGGCTTGAAAAGGGGTTCAAGTATGCCAAAATGGCTTAGAAAGAGGCCAAATTGGCCTTGACAGGTTTAGAGTGGAGCAAAAATGCGTTAGAAATGGAGAAAAAAGCCTTGGAAACGGTTAGAGAAATGCAAAAAGGGTTAGAAATGGCCAAAGATGGCTGAAAGCTGGTTAGTAATGTCCAAACCTCTTTTAATAAGGAAAACTCTGGCTGGAAAAAGGATTCAAGAGGCCAAAATGGCTTAGAAAGAGGCCAAATTGGCCTTGACAGGGTTAGAGTGGAGCAAAAATGGGTTAGAAACAGACAGAAATGGCGTGAAAACGGTTAGAGAAATGCAAAAAGGGTTAGAAATGGCCAAAGATGGCTGAAAGCTGGTTAGTAATGTCCAAACCTCTTTTAATAAGGAAAACTCTGGCTGGAAAAAGGATTCAAGAGGCCAAAATGGCTTAGAAAGAGGCCAAATTGGCCTTGACAGGGTTCGAGAGGAGCAAAAATGGGTTAGAAACAGACAAAAATGGCTTGAAAATGGTTAGAGAAATGCAAAAAGGGTTAGAAATGGCCAAAGATGGCTGAAAGCTGGTTAGTAACGTCCAAAACTGGCTTAATAAAAAACCTATAGTTTGAAAAAGGGTTCAAGTGCAAAAAAATGGCTTAAAAAGAGGCCAAATTGGCCTTGACAGGGTTAGAGTGGAGCAAAATTGGGTTAGAAACAGACAGAAGTTGCGTGAAAATGGTTAGAGAAATGCAAAAAGGGTTAGAAATGGCCAAAGATGGCTGAAAGCTGGTTAGTAATGTCCAAAACTGGCTAAATAAAAAAAACTATGGCTTGAAAAGGGGTTCAAGTAGGCCAAAATGGCTTAGAAAGAGGCCAAATTGGCCTTGACAGGTTTAGAGTGGAGCAAAAATGGGTTAGAAACGGAGAAAAAAGCCTTGGAAACGGTTAGAGAAATGCAAAAAGGGTTAGAAATGGCCAAAGATTGCTGAAAGCTGGTTAGTAATGTCCAAAACTGGCTTAAGAAAAAAAACTATGGCTGGAAAAAGGGATTCAAGAGCCCAAAATGGCTTAAAAAGAGGCCAAATTGGGCTTGACAGGGTTAGAGTGGAGCAAAAATGGGTTAGAAACAGACAGAAATGGCGTGAAAACGGTTAGAGAAATGCAAAAAGGGTTAGAAATGGCCAAAGATGGATGAAAGCTGGTTAATAATGTCCAAACCTCGCTTAATAAGGAAAACTATGGCTGGAAAAAGGATTCAAGAGGCCAAAATGGCTTAGAAAGAGGCAAAGTTGGCTTTAACAGGGTTAGAGAGGAGCAAAAATAAGTTAGAAACAGACAAAGATGGCTTGGAAACGGTTAGAGAAATGCAAACAGGGTTAAAAATGGCCAAAGATGGATGAAAGCTGGTTAGTAATGTCCAAAACTGGCTTAAGAAAAAAAACTATGGCTTGAAAAGGGGTTCAAGTGCGCCATAATGGCTTAGAAAGAGGCCAAATTGGCCTTGATAGGGTTAGAGTGGAGCAAAAATGGGATAGAAATGGAGAAAAAAGCCTTGGAAACGGTTAGAGAAGTGCAAAAATGTTAGAAATGGCCAAAGATGGATGAAAGCTGGTTAGTAATGTCCAAAACTGGCTTAACAAAAAAAACTATGGCTTGAAAAGGGGTTCAAGTGTGCCAAAATGGCTTAGAAAGAGGCCAAATTGGCCTTGACAGGGTTAGAGTGGAGCAAAAATGGGTTAGAAACGGAGAAAAAAGCCTTGGAAACGGTTAGAGAAATGCAAAAAGGGTTAGAAATGGCCAAAGATTGCTGAAAGCTGGTTAGTAATGTCCAAAACTGGCTTAATAAGGAAAACTATGGCTGGAAAAAGGATTCAAGAGGCCAAAATGGCTTAGAAAGAGGCAAAGTTGGTTTAACAGGGTTAGAGAGGAGCAAAAATGGGTTGGAAACAGACAAAGATGGCTTGAAAACTGTTAGAGAAATGCAAAAAGGGTTAGAAATGGCCAAAGATGGCTGAAAGCTGGTTAGTAACGTCCAAAACTGGCTTAATAAAAAAACCTATAGTTTGAAAAAGGGTTCAAGTGCAAAAAAATGGCTTAAAAAGACGCCAAATTGGCCTTGACAGGGTTAGAGTGGAGCAAAAATGGGTTAGAAACAGACAGAATTGGCGTGAAAATGGTTAGAGAAATGCAAAAAGGGTTAGAAATGGCCAAAGATGGCTGAAAGCTGGTTCGTAACGTCCAAAACTGGCTTAATAAAAAAAACTATGGCTTGAAAAGGGGTTCAAGTATGCCAAAATGGCTTAGAAAGAGGCCAAATTGGCCTTGACAGGTTTAGAGTGGAGCAAAAATGCGTTAGAAATGGAGAAAAAAGCCTTGGAAACGGTTAGAGAAATGCAAAAAGGGTTAGAAATGGCCAAAGATGGCTGAAAGCTGGTTAGTAATGTCCAAACCTCTTTTAATAAGGAAAACTCTGGCTGGAAAAAGGATTCAAGAGGCCAAAATGGCTTAGAAAGAGGCCAAATTGGCCTTGACAGGGTTCGAGAGGAGCAAAAATGGGTTAGAAACAGACAAAAATGGCTTGAAAATGGTTAGAGAAATGCAAAAAGGGTTAGAAATGGCCAAAGATGGCTGAAAGCTGGTTAGTAATGTCCAAACCTCGCTTAATAAGGAAAACTATGGCTGGAAAAAGGATTCAAGAGGCCAAAATGGCTTAGAAAGAGGCAAAGTTGGCTTTAACAGGGTTAGAGAGGAGCAAAAATGGGTTGGAAACAGACAAAGATGGCTTGAAAACCGTTAGAGAAATGCAAAAAGGGTTAGAAATGGCCAAAGATGGCTGAAAGCTGGTTAGTAACGTCCAAAACTGGCTTAATAAAAAAACCTATAGTTTGAAAAAGGGTTCAAGTGCAAAAAAATGGCTTAAAAAGAGGCCAAATTGGCCTTGACAGGTTTAGAGTGGAGCAAAATTGGGTTAGAAACAGACAGAAGTGGCGTGAAAATGGTTAGAGAAATGCAAAAAGGGTTAGAAATGGCCAAAGATGGCTGAAAGCTGGTTAGTAATGTCCAAAACTGGCTAAATAAAAAAAACTATGGCTTGAAAAGGGGTTCAAGTAGGCCAAAATGGCTTAGAAAGAGGCCAAATTGGCCTTGACAGGTTTAGAGTGGAGCAAAAATGGGTTAGAAACGGAGAAAAAAGCCTTGGAAACGGCTAGAGAAATGCAAAAAGGGTTAGAAATGGCCAAAGATTGCTGAAAGCCTGTGAGTAATGTCCAAAACTGGCTTAATAAAAAAACTATGGCTTGAAAAAGGGTTCAAGTGCGCCAAAATGGCTTAGAAAGAGGCCAAATTGGCCTTGACAGGGTTAGAGTGGAGCAAAAATGGGTTAGAAACAGAGAAAAATGGCGTGAAAACGGTTAGAGAAATGCAAAAAGGGTTAGAAATGGCCAAAGATGGATGAAAGCTGGTTAGTAACGTCCAAAACTGGCTTAATAAAAAAACCTATAGTTTGAAAAAGGGTTCAAGTGCAAAAAAATGGCTTAGAAAGAGGCAAAGTTGGCTTTAACAGGGTTAGAGAGGAGCAAAAATAAGTTAGAAACAGACAAAGATGGCTTGGAAACGGTTAGAGAAATGCAAACAGGGTTAGAAATGGCCAAAGATGGATGAAAGCTGGTTAGTAATGTCCAAAACTGGCTTAAGAAAAAAAACTATGGCTTGAAAAGGGGTTCAAGTGCACCATAATGGCTTAGAAAGAGGCCAAATTGGCCTTGACAGGGTTAGAGTGGAGCAAAAATGGGTTAGAAACGGAGAAAAAAGCCTTGGAAACGGTTAGAGAAGTGCAAAAAGGTTAGAAATGGCCAAAGATGGATGAAAGCTGGTTAGTAATGTCCAAAACTGGCTTAACAAAAAAAACTATGGCTTGAAAAGGGGTTCAAGTGTGCCAAAATGGCTTAGAAAGAGGCCAAATTGGCCTTGACAGGGTTAGAGTGGAGCAAAAATGGGTTAGAAACAGACAGAAATGGCGTGAAAACGGTTAGAGAAATGCAAAAAGGGTTAGAAATGGCCAAAGATGGCTGAAAGCTGGTTGGTAATGTCCAAACCTCGCTTAATAAGGAAAACTATGGCTGGAAAAAGGATTCAAGAGGCCAAAATGGCTTAGAAAGAGGCAAAGTTGGCTTTAACAGGGTTAGAGAGGAGCAAAAATGGGTTGGAAACAGACAAAGATGGCTTGAAAACTGTTAGAGAAATGCAAAAAGGGTTAGAAATGGCCAAAGATGGCTGAAAGCTGGTTAGTAACGTCCAAAACTGGCTTAATAAAAAAACCTATAGTTTGAAAAAGGGTTCAAGTGCAAAAAAATGGCTTAAAAAGAGGCCAAATTGGCCTTGACAGGGTTAGAGTGGAGCAAAATTGGGTTAGAAACAGACAGAAGTTGCGTGAAAATGGTTAGAGAAATGCAAAAAGGCTTAGAAATGGCCAAAGATTGTTGAAAGCTGGTTAGTAATGTCCAAAACTGGCTTAAGAAAAAAAACTATGGCTTGAAAAGGGGTTCAAGTGCGCCATAATGGCTTAGAAAGAGGCCAAATTGGCCTTGATAGGGTTAGAGTGGAGCAAAAATGGGTTAGAAACGGAAAAAAAAGCCTTGGAAACGGTTAGAGAAGTGCAAAATGTTAGAAATGGCCAAAGATGGATGAAAGCTGGTTAGTAATGTCCAAAACTGGCTTAACAAAAAAAACTATGGCTTGAAAAGGGGTTCAAGTGCGCCAAAATGGCTTAGAAAGAGGCCAAATTGGCCTTGACAGGGTTAGAGTGGAGCAAAAATGGGTTAGAAACGGAGAAAAAAGCCTTGGAAACGGTTAGAGAAATGCAAAAAGGGTTAGAAATGGCCAAAGATTGCTGAAAGCTGGTTAGTAATGTCCAAAACTGGCTTAATAAGGAAAACTATGGCTGGAAAAAGGATTCAAGAGGCCAAAATGGCTTAGAAAGAGGCAAAGTTGGCTTTAACAGGGTTAGAGAGGAGCAAAAATGGGTTGGAAACAGACAAAGATGGCTTGAAAACCGTTAGAGAAATGCAAAAAGGGTTAGAAATGGCCAAAGATGGCTGAAAGCTGGTTAGTAACGTCCAAAACTGGCTTAATAAAAAAACCTATAGTTTGAAAAAGGGTTCAAGTGCAAAAAAATGGCTTAAAAAGACGCCAAATTGGCCTTGACAGGGTTAGAGTGGAGCAAAAATGGGTTAGAAACAGACAGAATTGGCGTGAAAATGGTTAGAGAAATGCAAAAAGGGTTAGAAATGGCCAAAGATGGCTGAAAGCTGGTTAGTAACGTCCAAAACTGGCTTAATAAAAAAAACTATGGCTTGAAAAGGGGTTCAAGTATGCCAAAATGGCTTAGAAAGAGGCCAAATTGGCCTTGACAGGTTTAGAGTGGAGCAAAAATGCGTTAGAAATGGAGAAAAAAGCCTTGGAAACGGTTAGAGAAATGCAAAAAGGGTTAGAAATGGCCAAAGATGGCTGAAAGCTGGTTAGTAATGTCCAAACCTCTTTTAATAAGGAAAACTCTGGCTGGAAAAAGGATTCAAGAGGCCAAAATGGCTTAGAAAGAGGCCAAATTGGCCTTGACAGGGTTCGAGAGGAGCAAAAATGGGTTAGAAACAGACAAAAATGGCTTGAAAATGGTTAGAGAAATGCAAAAAGGGTTAGAAATGGCCAAAGATGGCTGAAAGCTGGTTAATAATGTCCAAACCTCGCTTAATAAGGAAAACTATGGCTGGAAAAAGGATTCAAGAGGCCAAAATGGCTTAGAAAGAGGCAAAGTTGGCTTTAACAGGGTTAGAGAGGAGCAAAAATGGGTTGGAAACAGACAAAGATGGCTTGAAAACCGTTAGAGAAATGCAAAAAGGGTTAGAAATGGCCAAAGATGGCTGAAAGCTGGTTAGTAACGTCCAAAACTGGCTTAATAAAAAAACCTATAGTTTGAAAAAGGGTTCAAGTGCAAAAAAATGGCTTAAAAAGAGGCCAAATTGGCCTTGACAGGTTTAGAGTGGAGCAAAATTGGGTTAGAAACAGACAGAAGTGGCGTGAAAATGGTTAGAGAAATGCAAAAAGGGTTAGAAATGGCCAAAGATGGCTGAAAGCTGGTTAGTAATGTCGAAAACTGGCTAAATAAAAAAAACTATGGCTTGAAAAGGGGTTCAAGTAGGCCAAAATGGCTTAGAAAGAGGCCAAATTGGCCTTGACAGGTTTAGAGTAGAGCAAAAATGGGTTAGAAACGGAGAAAAAAGCCTTGGAAACGGTTAGAGAAATGCAAAAAGGGTTAGAAATGGCCAAAGATTGCTGAAAGCTGGTTAGTAATGTCCAAAACTGGCTTAAGAAAAAAAACTATGGCTGGAAAAAGGATTCAAGAGCCCAAAATGGCTTAAAAAGAGGCCAAATTGGGCTTGACAGGGTTAGAGTGGAGCAAAAATGGGTTAGAAACAGACAGAAATGGCGTGAAAACGGTTAGAGAAATGCAAAAAGGGTTAGAAATGGCCAAAGATGGATGAAAGCTGGTTAGTAACGTCCAAAACTGGCTTAATAAAAAAACCTATAGTTTGAAAAAGGGTTCAAGTGCAAAAAAATGGCTTAGAAAGAGGCAAAGTTGGCTTTAACAGGGTTAGAGAGGAGCAAAAATAAGTTAGAAACAGACAAAGATGGCTTGGAAACGGTTAGAGAAATGCAAACAGGGTTAAAAATGGCCAAAGATGGATGAAAGCTGGTTAGTAATGTCCAAAACTGGCTTAAGAAAAAAAACTATGGCTTGAAAAGGGGTTCAAGTGCGCCATAATGGCTTAGAAAGAGGCCAAATTGGCCTTGACAGGGTTAGAGTGGAGCAAAAATGGGATAGAAATGGAGAAAAAAGCCTTGGAAACGGTTAGAGAAGTGCAAAAAGGTTAGAAATGGCCAAAGATGGATGAAAGCTGGTTAGTAATGTCCAAAACTGGCTTAAGAAAAAAAACTATGGCTTGAAAAGGGGTTCAAGTACGCCAAAATGGCTTAGAAAGAGGCCAAATTGGCCTTGACAGGGTTAGAGTGGAGCAAAAATGGGTTAAAAACAAACAGAAATGGCGTGAAAACGGTTAGAGAAATGCAAAAAGGGTTAGAAATGGCCAAAGATGGCTGAAAGCTGGTTGGTAATGTCCAAACCTCGCTTAATAAGGAAAACTATGGCTGGAAAAAGGATTCAAGAGGCCAAAATGGCTTAGAAAGAGGCAAAGTTGGCTTTAACAGGGTTAGAGAGGAGCAAAAATGGGTTGGAAACAGACAAAGATGGCTTGAAAACTGTTAGAGAAATGCAAACAGGGTTAGAAATGGCCAAAGATGGCTGAAAGCTGGTTAGTAACGTCCAAAACTGGCTTAATAAAAAAACCTATAGTTTGAAAAAGGGTTCAAGTGCAAAAAAATGGCTTAAAAAGAGGCCAAATTGGCCTTGACAGGGTTAGAGTGGAGCAAAAATGGGTTAGAAACAGACAGAATTGGCGTGAAAATGGTTAGAGAAATGCAAAAAGGGTTAGAAATGGCCAAAGATGGCTGAAAGCTGGTTCGTAACGTCCAAAACTGGCTTAATAAAAAAAACTATGGCTTGAAAAGGGGTTCAAGTATGCCAAAATGGCTTAGAAAGAGGCCAAATTGGCCTTGACAGGTTTAGAGTGGAGCAAAAATGGGTTAGAAATGGAGAAAAAAGCCTTGGAAACGGTTAGAGAAATGCAAAAAGGGTTAGAAATGGCCAAAGATGGCTGAAAGCTGGTTAGTAATGTCCAAACCTCGCTTAATAAGGAAAACTATGGCTGGAAAAAGGATTCAAGAGGCCAAAATGGCTTAGAAAGAGGCCAAATTGGCCTTGACAGGGTTAGAGTGGAGCAAAAATGGGTTAGAAACAGACAGAAATGGCGTGAAAACGGTTAGAGAAATGCAAAAAGGGTTAGAAATGGCCAAAGATGGCTGAAAGCTGGTTAGTAATGTCCAAACCTGCTTTAATAAGGAAAACTATGGCTGGAAAAAGGATTCAAGAGGCCAAAATGGCTTAGAAAGAGGCCAAATTGGCCTTGACAGGGTTCGAGAGGAGCAAAAATGGGTTAGAAACAGACAAAAATGGCTTGAAAATGGTTAGAGAAATGCAAAAAGGGTTAGAAATGGCCAAAGATGGATGAAAGCTGGTTAGTAACGTCCAAAACTGGCTTAATAAAAAAACCTATAGTTTGAAAAAGGGTTCAAGTGCAAAAAAATGGCTTAGAAAGAGGCCAAATTGGCCTTGACAGGGTTAGAGTGGAGCAAAAATTGGGTTAGAAACAGACAGAAGTGGCGTGAAAACTGGTTAGAGAAATGCAAAAAGGGTTAGAAATGGCCAAAGATGGCTGAAAGCTGGTTAGTAATGTCCAAAACTGGCTTAAGAAAAAAACTATGGCTTGAAAAGGGGTTCAAGTACGCCAAAATGGCTTAGAAAGAGGCCAAATTGGCCTTGACAGGTTTAGAGTGGAGCAAAAATGGGTTAGAAACGGAGAAAAAAGCCTTGGAAACGGTTAGAGAAATGCAAAAAGGGTTAGAAATGGCCAAAGATTGCTGAAAGCTGGTTAGTAATGTCCAAAACTGGCTTAAGAAAAAAAACTATGGCTGGAAAAAGGATTCAAGAGCCCAAAATGGCTTAGAAAGAGGCCAAATTGGGCTTGACAGGGTTAGAGTGGAGCAAAAATGGGTTAGAAACAGACAGAAATGGCGTGAAAACGGTTAGAGAAATGCAAAAAGGGTTAGAAATGGCCAAAGATGGATGAAAGCTGGTTAATAATGTCCAAACCTCGCTTAATAAGGAAAACTATGGCTGGAAAAAGGATTCAAGAGGCCAAAATGGCTTAGAAAGAGGCAAAGTTGGCTTTAACAGGGTTAGAGAGGAGCAAAAATAAGTTAGAAACAGACAAAGATGGCTTGGAAACGGTTAGAGAAATGCAAACAGGGTTAAAAATGGCCAAAGATGGATGAAAGCTGGTTAGTAATGTCCAAAACTGGCTTAAGAAAAAAAACTATGGCTTGAAAAGGGGTTCAAGTGCGCCATAATGGCTTAGAAAGAGGCCAAATTGGCCTTGATAGGGTTAGAGTGGAGCAAAAATGGGATAGAAATGGAGAAAAAAGCCTTGGAAACGGTTAGAGAAGTGCAAAAATGTTAGAAATGGCCAAAGATGGATGAAAGCTGGTTAGTAATGTCCAAAACTGGCTTAACAAAAAAAACTATGGCTTGAAAAGGGGTTCAAGTGTGCCAAAATGGCTTAGAAAGAGGCCAAATTGGCCTTGACAGGGTTAGAGTGGAGCAAAAATGGGTTAGAAACAGACAGAAATGGCGTGAAAACGGTTAGAGAAATGCAAACAGGGTTAGAAATGGCCAAAGATGGCTGAAAGCTGGTTGGTAATGTCCAAACCTCGCTTAATAAGGAAAACTATGGCTGGAAAAAGGATTCAAGAGGCCAAAATGGCTTAGAAAGAGGCAAAGTTGGCTTTAACAGGGTTAGAGAGGAGCAAAAATGGGTTGGAAACAGACAAAGATGGCTTGAAAACTGTTAGAGAAATGCAAAAAGGGTTAGAAATGGCCAAAGATGGCTGAAAGCTGGTTAGTAACGTCCAAAACTGGCTTAATAAAAAAACCTATAGTTTGAAAAAGGGTTCAAGTGCAAAAAAAATGGCTTAAAAAGAGGCCAAATTGGCCTTGACAGGGTTAGAGTGGAGCAAAAATGGGTTAGAAACAGACAGAATTGGCGTGAAAATGGTTAGAGAAATGCAAAAAGGGTTAGAAATGGCCAAAGATGGCTGAAAGCTGGTTCGTAACGTCCAAAACTGGCTTAATAAAAAAAACTATGGCTTGAAAAGGGGTTCAAGTATGCCAAAATGGCTTAGAAAGAGGCCAAATTGGCCTTGACAGGTTTAGAGTGGAGCAAAAATGCGTTAGAAATGGAGAAAAAAGCCTTGGAAACGGTTAGAGAAATGCAAAAAGGGTTAGAAATGGCCAAAGATGGCTGAAAGCTGGTTAGTAATGTCCAAACCTCTTTAATAAGGAAAAACTCTGGCTGGAAAAAGGGATTCAAGAGGCCAAAATGGCTTAGAAAGAGGCCAAATTGGCCTTGACAGGGTTCGAGAGGAGCAAAAATGGGTTAGAAACAGACAAAAATGGCTTGAAAATGGTTAGAGAAATGCAAAAAGGGTTAGAAATGGCCAAAGATGGCTGAAAGCTGGTTAGTAATGTCCAAACCTCGCTTAATAAGGAAAACTATGGCTGGAAAAAGGATTCAAGAGGCCAAAATGGCTTAGAAAGAGGCAAAGTTGGCTTTAACAGGGTTAGAGAGGAGCAAAAATGGGTTGGAAACAGACAAAGATGGCTTGAAAACCGTTAGAGAAATGCAAAAAGGGTTAGAAATGGCCAAAGATGGATGAAAGCTGGTTAGTAACGTCCAAAACTGGCTTAAAAAAAGAACCTATAGTTTAAGAAAGGGTTCAAGTGCAAAAAAATGGCTTAGAAAGAGGCCAAATTGGCCTTGACAGGGTTAGAGTGGAGCAAAAATGGGTTAGAAACAGACAGAAGTGGCGTGAAAACGGTTAGAGAAATGCAAAAAGGGTTAGAAATGGCCAAAGATGGCTGAAAGCTGGTTAGTAATGTCCAAAACTGGCTTAAGAAAAAAAACTATGGCTTGAAAAGGGGTTCAAGTGCGCCAAAATGGCTTAGAAAGAGGCCAAATTGGCCTTGACAGGTTTAGAGTGGAGCAAAAATGGGTTAGAAACGGAGAAAAAAGCCTTGGAAACGGTTAGAGAAATGCAAAAAGGGTTAGAAATGGCCAAAGATTGCTGAAAGCTGGTTAGTAATGTCCAAAACTGGCTTAAGAAAAAAAACTATGGCTTGAAAAGGGGTTCAAGTACGCCAAAATGGCTTAAAAAGAGGCCAAATTGGGCTTGACAGGGTTAGAGTGGAGCAAAAATGGGTTAGAAACAGACAGAAATGGCGTGAAAACGGTTAGAGAAATGCAAAAAGGGTTAGAAATGGCCAAAGATGGATGAAAGCTGGTTAGTAACGTCCAAAACTGGCTTAATAAAAAAACCTATAGTTTGAAAAAGGGTTCAAGTGCAAAAAAATGGCTTAGAAAGAGGCAAAGTTGGCTTTAACAGGGTTAGAGAGGAGCAAAAATAAGTTAGAAACAGACAAAGATGGCTTGGAAACGGTTAGAGAAATGCAAACAGGGTTAAAAATGGCCAAAGATGGATGAAAGCTGGTTAGTAATGTCCAAAACTGGCTTAAGAAAAAAAACTATGGCTTGAAAAGGGGTTCAAGTGCGCCATAATGGCTTAGAAAGAGGCCAAATTGGCCTTGACAGGGTTAGAGTGGAGCAAAAATGGGATAGAAATGGAGAAAAAAGCCTTGGAAACGGTTAGAGAAATGCAAAAAGGTTAGAAATGGCCAAAGATGGATGAAAGCTGGTTAGTAATGTCCAAAACTGGCTTAACAAAAAAAACTATGGCTTGAAAAGGGGTTCAAGTGTGCCAAAATGGCTTAGAAAGAGGCCAAATTGGCCTTGACAGGGTTAGAGTGGAGCAAAAATGGGTTAGAAACAGACAGAAATGGCGTGAAAACGGTTAGAGAAATGCAAAAAGGGTTAGAAATGGCCAAAGATGGCTGAAAGCTGGTTGGTAATGTCCAAACCTCGCTTAATAAGGAAAACTATGGCTGGAAAAAGGATTCAAGAGGCCAAAATGGCTTAGAAAGAGGCAAAGTTGGCTTTAACAGGGTTAGAGAGGAGCAAAAATGGGTTGGAAACAGACAAAGATGGCTTGAAAACCGTTAGAGAAATGCAAAAAGGGTTAGAAATGGCCAAAGATGGCTGAAAGCTGGTTAGTAACGTCCAAAACTGGCTTAATAAAAAAACCTATAGTTTGAAAAAGGGTTCAAGTGCAAAAAAATGGCTTAAAAAGAGGCCAAATTGGCCTTGACAGGGTTAGAGTGGAGCAAAAATGGGTTAGAAACAGACAGAATTGGCGTGAAAATGGTTAGAGAAATGCAAAAAGGGTTAGAAATGGCCAAAGATGGCTGAAAGCTGGTTCGTAACGTCCAAAACTGGCTTAATAAAAAAAACTATGGCTTGAAAAGGGGTTCAAGTATGCCAAAATGGCTTAGAAAGAGGCCAAATTGGCCTTGACAGGTTTAGAGTGGAGCAAAAATGCGTTAGAAATGGAGAAAAAAGCCTTGGAAACGGTTAGAGAAATGCAAAAAAGGGTTAGAAATGGCCAAAGATGGCTGAAAGCTGGTTAGTAATGTCCAAACCTCTTTAATAAGGAAAACTATGGCTGGAAAAAGGATTCAAGAGGCCAAAATGGCTTAGAAAGAGGCCAAATTGGCCTTGACAGGGTTAGAGTGGAGCAAAAATGGGTTAGAAACAGACAGAAATGGCGTGAAAACGGTTAGAGAAATGCAAAAAGGGTTAGAAATGGCCAAAGATGGCTGAAAGCTGGTTAGTAATGTCCAAACCTGCTTTAATAAGGAAAAACTCTGGCTGGAAAAAGGATTCAAGAGGCCAAAATGGCTTAGAAAGAGGCCAAATTGGCCTTGACAGGGTTCGAGAGGAGCAAAAATGGGTTAGAAACAGACAGAAATGGCGTGAAAACGGTTAGAGAAATGCAAACAGGGTTAGAAATGGCCAAAGATGGCTGAAAGCTGGTTGGTAATGTCCAAACCTCGCTTAATAAGGAAAACTATGGCTGGAAAAAGGATTCAAGAGGCCAAAATGGCTTAGAAAGAGGCAAAGTTGGCTTTAACAGGGTTAGAGAGGAGCAAAAATGGGTTGGAAACAGACAAAGATGGCTTGAAAACTGTTAGAGAAATGCAAAAAAGGGTTAGAAATGGCCAAAGATGGCTGAAAGCTGGTTAGTAACGTCCAAAACTGGCTTAATAAAAAAACCTATAGTTTGAAAAAGGGTTCAAGTGCAAAAAAATGGCTTAAAAAGAGGCCAAATTGGCCTTGACAGGGTTAGAGTGGAGCAAAAATGGGTTAGAAACAGACAGAATTGGCGTGAAAATGGTTAGAGAAATGCAAAAAGGGTTAGAAATGGCCAAGGATGGCTGAAAGCTGGTTAGTAATATCCAAAACTGGCTTAATAAAAAAAACTATGGCTTGAAAAGGGGTTCAAGTACGCCAAAATGGCTTAGAAAGAGGCCAAATTGGCCTTGACAGGGTTAGAGTGGAGCAAAAATGGGTTAGAAATGGAGAAAAAAAGCCTTGGAAACGGTTAGAGAAATGCAAAAAGGGTTAGAAATGGCCAAAGATGGCTGAAAGCTGGTTAGTAATGTCCAAACCTCTTTTAATAAGGAAAACTATGGCTGGAAAAAGGATTCAAGAGGCCAAAATGGCTTAGAAAGAGGCCAAATTGGCCTTGACAGGGTTCGAGAGGAGCAAAAATGGGTTAGAAACAGACAAAAATGGCTTGAAAACGGTTAGAGAAATGCAAAAAGGGTTAGAAATGGCCAAAGATGGCTGAAAGCTGGTTTGTAATGTCCAAACCTCGCTTAATAAGGAAAACTATGGCTGGAAAAAGGATTCAAGAGGCCAAAATGGCTTAGAAAGAGGCAAAGTTGGCTTTAACAGGGTTAGAGAGGAGCAAAAATGGGTTGGAAACAGACAAAGATGGCTTGAAAACCGTTAGAGAAATGCAAAAAGGGTTAGAAATGGCCAAAGATGGCTGAAAGCTGGTTAGTAATATCCAAAACTGGCTTAATAAAAAAACCTATGGTTTGAAAAAGGGTTCAAGTGCAAAAAAATGGCTTAGAAAGAGGCCAAATTTGCCTTGACAGGTTTAGAGTGGAGCAAAAATGGGTTAGAAACAGACAGAAGTGGCGTGAAAATGGTTAGAGAAATGCAAAAAGGGTTAGAAATGGCCAAAGATGGCTGAAAGCTGGTTAGTAATGTCCAAAACTGGCTAAATAAAAAAAACTATGGCTTGAAAAGGGGTTCAAGTAGGCCAAAATGGCTTAGAAAGAGGCCAAATTGGCCTTGACAGGTTTAGAGTGGAGCAAAAATGGGTTAGAAACGGAGAAAAAAGCCTTGGAAAACGGTTAGAGAAATGCAAAAAGGGTTAGAAATGGCCAAAGATTGCTGAAAGCTGGTTAGTAATGTCCAAAACTGGCTTAAGAAAAAAAACTATGGCTGGAAAAAGGATTCAAGAGCCCAAAATGGCTTAGAAAGAGGCCAAATTGGCCTTGACAGGGTTCGAGACGAGCAAAAATGGGTTAGAAACAGACAAAAATGGCGTGAAAACGGTTAGAGAAATGCAAAAAGGGTTAGAAATGGCCAAAGATGGATGAAAGCTGGTTAGTAACGTCCAAAACTGGCTTAATAAAAAAACCTATAGTTTGAAAAAGGGTTCAAGTGCAAAAAAATGGCTTAGAAAGAGGCAAAGTTGGCTTTAACAGGGTTAGAGAGGAGCAAAAATAAGTTAGAAACAGACAAAGATGGCTTGGAAACGGTTAGAGAAATGCAAACAGGGTTAAAAATGGCCAAAGATGGATGAAAGCTGGTTAGTAATGTCCAAAACTGGCTTAAGAAAAAAAACTATGGCTTGAAAAGGGGTTCAAGTGCGCCATAAATGGCTTAGAAAGAGGCCAAATTGGCCTTGACAGGGTTAGAGTGGAGCAAAAATGGGATAGAAATGGAGAAAAAAGCCTTGGAAACGGTTAGAGAAATGCAAAAAGGTTAGAAATGGCCAAGGATGGATGAAAGCTGGTTAGTAATGTCCAAAACTGGCTTAACAAAAAAAACTATGGCTTGAAAAGGGGTTCAAGTGTGCCAAAATGGCTTAGAAAGAGGCCAAATTGGCCTTGACAGGGTTAGAGTGGAGCAAAAATGGGTTAGAAACAGACAGAAATGGCGTGAAAACGGTTAGAGAAATGCAAAAAGGGTTAGAAATGGCCAAAGATGGCTGAAAGCTGGTTGGTAATGTCCAAACCTCGCTTAATAAGGAAAACTATGGCTGGAAAAAGGATTCAAGAGGCCAAAATGGCTTAGAAAGAGGCAAAGTTGGCTTTAACAGGGTTAGAGAGGAGCAAAAATGGGTTAGAAACAGACAAAGATGGCTTGAAAACCGTTAGAGAAATGCAAAAAGGGTTAGAAATGGCCAAAGATGGATGAAAGCTGGTTAGTAACGTCCAAAACTGGCTTAAAAAAAGAACCTATAGTTTGAAAAAGGGTTCAAGTGCAAAAAATGGCTTAGAAAGAGGCCAAATTGGCCTTGACAGGGTTAGAGTGGAGCAAAAATGGGTTAGAAACAGACAGAATTGGCGTGAAAATGGTTAGAGAAATGCAAAAAGGGTTAGAAATGGCCAAAGATGGCTGAAAGCTGGTTAGTAATGTCCAAAACTGGCTTAATAAAAAAAACTATGGCTTGAAAAGGGGTTCAAGTACGCCAAAATGGCTTAGAAAGAGGCCAAATTGGCCTTGACAGGGTTAGAGTGGAGCAAAAAATGGGTTAGAAAAGACAGAAAAATAGCGTGAAACGGTTAGAGAAATGCAAAAAGGGTTAGAAATGGCCAAAGATGGATGAAAGCTGGTTAGTAATGTCCAAAACTGGCTTAATAAAAAAACTATGGCTTGAAAAAGGGTTCAGGTGCGCCAAAATGGCTTAGAAAGAGGCCAAATTGGCCTTGACAGTGTTCGAGAGGAGCAAAAATGGGTTAGAAACAGACAGAAATGGCGTGAAAACGGTTAGAGAAATGCAAAAAGGGTTAGAAATGGCCAAAGATGGCTGAAAGCTGGTTAGTAATGTCCAAACCTCGCTTAATAAGGAAAACTATGGCTGGAAAAAGGATTCAAGAGGCCAAAATGGCTTAGAAAGAGGCCAAATTGGCCTTGACAGGGTTAGAGAGGAGCAAAAATGGGTTAGAAACAGACAAAGATGGCTTGAAAACGGTTAGAGAAATGCAAAAAGGGTTAGAAATGGCCAAAGATGGCTGAAAGCTGGTTAGTAACGTCCAAAACTGGCTTAATAAAAAAACCTATAGTTTGAAAAAGGGTTCAAGTGCAAAAAAATGGCTTAGAAAGAGGCCAAATTGGCCTTGACAGGGTTAGAGTGGAGCAAAAATGGGTTAGAAACAGACAGAAGTGGCGTGAAAACGGTTAGAGAAATGCAAAAAGGGTTAGAAATGGCCAAAGATGGCTGAAAGCTGGTTAGTAATGTCCAAAACTGGCTTAAGAAAAAAAACTATGGCTTGAAAAGGGGTTCAAGTACGCCAAAATGGCTTAGAAAGAGGCCAAATTGGCCTTGACAGGTTTAGAGTGGAGCAAAAAAGGGTTAGAAACGGAGAAAAAAGCCTTGGAAACGGTTAGAGAAATGCAAAAAGGGTTAGAAATGGCCAAAGATTGCTGAAAGCTGGTTAGTAATGTCCAAAACTGGCTTAATAAAAAAAACTATGGCTGGAAAAAGGATTCAAGAGGCCAAAATGGCTTAGAAAGAGGCCAAATTGGGCCTTGACAGGGTTAGAGATGGAGCAAAAATGGGTTAGAAACAGACAGAAATGGCGTGAAAACGGTTAGAGAAATGCAAAAAGGGTTAGAAATGGCCAAAGATGGATGAAAGCTGGTTAGTAATGTCCAAACCTCGCTTAATAAGGAAAACTATGGCTGGAAAAAGGATTCAAGAGGCCAAAATGGCTTAGAAAGAGGCAAAGTTGGCTTTAACAGGGTTAGAGAGGAGCAAAAATAAGTTAGAAACAGACAAAGATGGCTTGGAAACGGTTAGAGAAATGCAAACAGGGTTAAAAATGGCCAAAGATGGATGAAAGCTGGTTAGTAATGTCCAAAACTGGCTTAAGAAAAAAAACTATGGCTTGAAAAGGGTTCAAGTGCGCCATAATGGCTTAGAAAGAGGCCAAATTGGCCTTGATAGGGTTAGAGTGGAGCAAAAATGGGTTAGAAA